>NC_079200.1:43058227-43063962 GCF_029499605.1 Hyla sarda
GTTTGTTTTTGTGGGATCAGTTGATCTTTATAATGACAGCTGACAAGTGTAGCTCCTGTATATAGCTTAACTACTTAAAATAACTATCCTTAAAATTTCCTTAATGTTTTTAATTTATCCCTCTAAGGGGCTGTGTTTTTGCGCTGTGACTAGTAGATTTTATTAATATTGTGGTTTATGTGGGAACTTTTGGTCGTTTTTTATTGGATACAAAGTAGATGTTCCTTTAGGAAAAAAAAAAAAAGAAACATGCAGAATTCTGTCCAAATGATGCGGAATTCCGTATCTTTCTGCATATATGCAGAATTTTTGCCCAATTCATGCGGAAAAGTTTGCTTTTCTTTCATTGCTTTGGTAAAATTTTATGCGGAATCCTTGCAAAGTCCACACAAAATTCACATTAATTCTGCATTTTGCAGAGAAATAAAAAAATAAATAAATAGCCGTAATGTCGTAAAAATTTAGGAAAGGACCTTTTTGCAGAATGTAGAATTTCTGCAGTGGAAAGACTGATGTGGAGATTCTGCAGTATGAATTGGACTGCGGAATCCCATTGATCCATAAGGCTATAAACAAATAGCAGATCTCCTCACGGCAGGCAGAGCAGACATGAAAAGGCCTCCAGATGCAATTCCATGGTCACTGCCATTGGTGAAGTGAGATCAGCTTTGTCTTAAAGGATACCTCTCATCAAATAAACTTTTGATATATTTTAGATTAATGAATGTTGAATAACTTTCCAATAGCATGTTAATGAAAAATATGCTTCTTTCTATTGTATTTTTCCCGATCAGTCCTGTCAGCAAGCATTTCTGACACGTGCTGGAGTCCTAAACACTCAGAGCTGCCAGCCTGCTTTGTTCACAGTCAAACAGGCTGTGAACAAAGCAGGCTGGCAGCTCTGAGTGTTCTCCTTTGTGAAAAAAGCAGACTGGCAGCTCGTAGTGTTTAGGACTCCAGCATGAGTCTGAAATGCTTGCTGCCAGGACTGGTAGGGAGACCCCTAGTGGTCATTTCTTCAAAGTGGAAAATTAAATAGAAAGCAGCATATTTTTTAATAACATGCAATGGTAAAGTTATTCTGCATACATTAATCTATAATATAGCAAAAGTTTTTTTGATGAGAGGTACCCTTTAATGTTGTAGTTCCTAGATAAAGTAAAGTTACGGCACGGTGCACCCAGCCAGCCTAGCTGTAACTGTACGTCATATGTCCTTACTGTATTCACTGCCAAGAATAAAGTCTGCTTTTAAAATAAGTTTTAAAACCAAGCTTTTTTCTCCTTTATGACCAGATGTGTGTGTTTTTTTCCCCCCTTATTTTGTTTCTGAAAATAGTTTGTCTTTATTTTTAAAAACCTTTTTTAAATCTTTTTTTATTTATTAATTTTAAACACTGCAGATTTCTCCTGTACCTAGGACTAATATAATAATCCTTGCTTACAGGGAAATTCTAACCTCCTGAGATACCACTTTGCAGTGTAGTTCTTGCAGCTACATGATCACCGGGACATTAGAAGGAAGAGTCCTGGCTGCTTCCTGAACCCTATACACAGCCCTTATTGAGAATCATGTATGCCGCGATCTGGAAGGCAGAGACTGTAACAAATCTCTGCCTTCTCTGAGTGTTTTTCTACTTCCCAGCAGAGTAATAAGGAAACCTTCTGGACTATTAGAGTCCACAGGTAGTTAGAATTCTATTTTTACCGCTATGGCTATGAAGGAAAGCAATGGATTTGGAGTGCTTCATCAAAAAAATTACCACTGTAAAAGATAGCATAAAAAAAAAAAATCCGTACAGAACTGACACCTTGAACCTTTACTGTGTTAACCTTCACTTTAATCAGTCTCTTACCATTCAGTTGCGCCGCTTTGTTCCCAATCTTCACGTATTCTACGTAATTGTTGCGCATTAGTTTGCCAGAAACATCTCTCCAGCCTTTCCAGGCAAACAGCAGCTCATCATAGTCTCTTGATTTGGCCATTAGTTCAGTGAGGTCTTAAAACATACATAAGGATGTTAGGGGATAATATTTATTACATTTCATAGCAATATTTGCTTTGCTATGTATCCTTTTAGTTAGAAAACATCAGCTTTACTTCTTTTACAGTACTGGAAACTTTTACAGACATTATACCCATAGCTTATTACTTAAAAGGGGTATTCCGGGCAAAAACATCTTATCCCCTAAGGATGGGGGATAAGATGTCTGATCGCGGGGGGGGGGGGGGGGGCCCGCTGCTGGGACCCCACTGTGATCTCCCTGCAGCACCCGCATTCTAAAGGCTGAGTCTCTAGTTTCAGAAACCTCCGGGTCTGGGGACGTGACTTCACGCCATGCCCCCTCCATTCATGTCTATGGGAGGGGGCATGACGACCATCATGCCCCCTCCCATAGACATGAATGGAGGGGGTGTGGCATTACACGACGCCTCCAGTCCCAGAAACCCAGAGGTTTCCGAGATTAGAGACGCAGCTCCGCATAGAATGCAGGTACTGCAGGGAGATCGCTGGGGGGGGGGTCGTCCCAGCAGTGGGCCCCCCGCGATTAGACATCTTATCCCCTATCCTTTGGATAAGATGTTTTTGCCCGGAGTACCCCTTTAAAGCTAAAATGTACAATATGTGGAGAAGGAAGTGGCAGAGAACTGGAACTACATACAAAGGTTTACCTTTTCATAAGGATGTATGGGGACTAACACCTATACATACAGATAATGTGCATCGAGACTTCCCAGTTCTCCCCCCCCCCCCTATAGATGTCAGCAAAGAGTAGGGTTAGACATGTTTGATTTCAAACTGTCCAACCCTTTTGTTTTTCGAGAGAAGCCAATGCCCAAGCTGTCTGGCAGCAGCTTACTTCCTCTCTTCCCATTCACAAAACCAAAACATTCCTCTGAGCCATATATGGTTTTAAATTTAAGTAACAGATCGATAAATACTTTTATGGCACATTTATGTTTATCAATACCACAGGCAGTGTTGGATCACCTTCACGATATCATGCTTAAAAACATACCCATGGGGATTTTTTGCAGGATTGGATCATTTCAGTGGCTGGGCCATGCCTCCATGACAGTTTTGGGCCCCAATAAAACTTTGATTTTGGCACGTACCAAGACAAAGGAGCATCATCTTGGGTATGTTTAAAAGTCAACCTGTCATAATACTGGTGCAGGCATTGTGATCCTGGAACACTATGAATTACCCCCGAGACCCCTGGGCATTACAAAGCAATTCTAGAATAAAAATTACGCCGGGACCCAAATAACTATTCCTCAGAATAGATCTTGGCGGCTGCTCCCCCTGTCTGGCTTGAGGGGCGCATCTCTCCCTATACACGGCTAGGGAACAATCCCCATAGCTTTTATACTAAAGTAATATTACTATACCACACAATCTCACCTGGGTCAAGAGGCATACACTTGTCGTCTTTGCATACTTTAGCCTTGCTATAGGTGGTTTCCATTTCAGAGACTATTTCATTATACTGAAAAAAAAGGGGGGGGGGGGATTTATAAATCATATTTCAAGTCCTCTTTAAATAGAAGCCAGCACAGCAATTATGTGATGCCACAGATGAGACTTCTAACAACCAAAAGGGGAATAGTGCAGCTTTAGAAAGCATGATTCAAACTTATAGAAGGAAATAAAATCCCCCATAAATGTTACAGAAGTCTGTGTTTGTATCTCTTTATTGTGAATTTAAATTGTCAATACAGTGTAAATGGTGCTTTCTAATAATGCTGGATGTTTGCCCTTTACTGCTGTATTTATTTGCTGGATAAGCATAGCCCATGTATGCAGATCGTACAATCAATATTTCTAGTGAGATGACACTCTACTTTTAGCTAGTGTCTAACACAAAACAGCCACCCTTTGTGGAATGTAGCAACACATGCAAAGCCTTAAAAGAGAAGTATCATGGGGGGGGGGGAAACTCTCCCCTATCCAAAAGGATGGGGGATAAGTTTTAGATCGCAGGGGAAGTCCAACCGTTGGGACCCCCCGCAATCTTATACGGGCTCCAGCTGTCCCCAGGAGTGGTGTGTCACGGCCCTCGCACAAAGCGGCGGCCCCCTCCATATATCTCTTTGGAAGAGCAAAAGATAGCTGAACGGCTCTCCCATAGAGATATATGGAGGGGGAGTGTTGTGTGCTGCAAAGTCGCTCCCAGGGAAAGCCTGGGCCATGTAGAGGAGATGGTGGGGTGACGGTGGGTGGTGTCCCAGTGATCAGATCCCCCGCGATCTAAAACTTATGCCCTATCCCTTGAAAAGGGGATAACCTCCTCCCCCCCCCCCCTCCTCCCGATATATCTCCTTTAAAATTAATACAATGCATTGATGGAATTGCAAGAGTGGGAGCCACACTTAGTAGTGTATTCATAAAATGCTGGCTTCTATCACATTAATATGCCTACAATCTGTATATCCTGAGAGCCGATGCACAAAGGTCTTCCCAATGTTTATCCCTTAAATGGCACCAAAAATGTTATGCGTTAGTTACAATCACCCCCTTTTAAGACTCAGAATAATAAAATTACAACAAGCTCTGAAACCAGTTTTATGTAGTAGAGCAAAGATTGAATTTAAATATATTGAGTTGTTATTTGGCAGCATTGTCTTAGAGTAGGTTAACCCAGGTCACCCTAAGTCCTCAATGAGAGGAACCCAACATTGTCCATATACAATGTAGAAGGGAGGAATCATTAAGTGTCTTGTCATGAGTTGCAGGGAGAAGGAGAGAGAAGTGTAGAACTCAACTTCGACCGTGTAGGTTAACTGTGCCATGGAGTCACAAACTGATCTATACACCCTGCAGACAGTTGTCACCACATATGGTCATAATTTTTAACTATAGACGTGTAATATCCTTTGTGATCTACCACCATTCTACTGTTTACTGTTTAGCCTCTTATTTCCTATTCAAAAAAACAATTGCAGATCATCAACATATGCATTGTCAATGCTCACCTGTCTCTGCTCCTCCTCTGGCAAAGCAGCCTTATCAATATCACTGAGCTTTCTCAGAAGCCGCTGGATCTCTGTGTTTTGAAAATCACTATAGTCGAAGTTCCTTGCCAGCTTTCCATATTGTAGAGTATGATTAGACATGGCGAGATTCTTCTCCAGCTGTGAAGGAGCAAGACCAATAAAATCTTCATTACCTTTATGAAATATGTCTATAGAAGTGGTCTGTGGCTCATATATAGATGTGTGTGTGTGTGTGTGTGTATTTATGCATGTATGTATATGTGTGTGTGTATTTATGCATGTATGTATATGTGTGTGTGTATTTATGCATGTATGTATGTATGTATGTATGTATGCATGCATGCATGCACGTGTGTGTGTGTGTGTGTGTGTGTGTGTGTGTGTGTGTGTGTGTGTATGCGCGCCCCATTTGCTGCAGATATGTGGTGTGGATAAATATGCCATATTTGAAGACATAATTCTTGTATTTAGCTGAGCTGCAGTAACATGTCTGGAGGGTTGATATATAATGTACGGTTAATAATATGAGCAGGGATCAAAATGACATCTACATCTGTTGTAGCTGCAACCTTGGTAATGATGTACAGGATTTTGCATCCACTGTTTAATTTTCTGAAGTTCTGCCTGTACATAACTTTCAGAATGATAGGCAGAGGCGCATTAAAGGGGTATTCCAGGCAAAACCTCTTTTATATATATCTCAACTGGCTCTGGAAAGTTAAAACAGATTTGTAAAT
>NC_079200.1:43064162-43066662 GCF_029499605.1 Hyla sarda
AAAAAAAATAGTGGGGGTAAGCGGTAGCCAGAACAACCTTCTGTGCTCTAAAGAGATTTTTCTGGTTACAAAATAAAAAAAAGGTTCCATTCCTATTTTGTCCTGGTGGAAAAAGCTAATTTTTCATTTTTGTTGTTTAATTTTGAACCTACCTCCTACACAGCCATATGTTTGTTTTTGTGGGATCAGTTGATCTTTATAATGACAGCTGACAAGTGTAGCTCCTGTATATAGCTTAACTACTTAAATAACTATCCTTAAAATTTCCTTAATGTTTTTAATTTATCCCTCTAAGGGGCTGTGTTTTTGCGCTGTGACTAGTAGATTTTATTAATACTGTTTTGGTGGTTTATGTGGGAACTTTTGGTCGCTTTTTATTGGATACAAAGTAGATGTTCCTTTAGGAAAAAAAAAAGAAACATGCAGAATTCTGTCCAAATGATGCGGAATTCCGTATCTTTCTGCATATATGCAGAATTTTTGACCAATTCATGCGGAAATTCTGCATGAATTCTCAGTGCACAGAAAAATTTGCTTTTCTTTCATTGCTTTTGTAAAATTTTATGCGGAATCCTTGCAAATTCCACACAAAATTCACATTAATTCTGCATTTTGCAGAGAAATAAAAAAAAAAAAAAAGCCCTGTTCACTTTAATTGGCTTCTGCATCAAAATGTCGTAAAAATTTAGGAAAGGACCTTTTTGCAGAATGTAGAATTTCTGCAGTGGAAAGACTGATGTGGAGATTCTGCAGTATGAATTGGACTGCGGAATCCCATTGATCCATAAGGCTATAAACACATAGCAGATCTCACGGCAGGCAGAGCAGACATGAAAAGGCCTCCAGATGCAATTCCATGGTCACTGCCATCTGTGAAGTGAGATCAGCTTTGTCTTAAAGGGTACCTCTCATCAAATAAACTTTTGATATATTTTAGATTAATGAATGTTGAATAACTTTCCAATAGCATGTTAATGAAAAATATGCTTCTTTCTATTGTATTTTCCCCGATCAGCATGAGTCAGAAATGCTTGCTGACAGGACTGGAGTCCTAAACACTCAGAGCTGCCAGCCTGCTTTGTACAGTCAAACAGGCTGTGAACAAAGCAGGCTGGCAGCTCTGAGTGTTCTCCTTTGTGAAAAAAGCAGACTGGCAGCTCGTAGTGTTTAGGACTCCAGCATGAGTCTGAAATGCTTGCTGTCAGACTGGTAGGGAGACCCCTAGTGGTCATTTCTTCAAAGTGGAAAATTAAATAGAAAGAAGCATATTTTTAATAACATGCAATTGTAAAGTTATTCTGCATACATTAATCTATAATATAGCAAAAGTTTTTTTGATGAGAGGTACCCTTTAATGTTGTAGTTCCTGGATAAAGTAAAGTTACGGCACGGTGCACCCAACCAGCCTAGCTGTAACTGTACGTCATATGTCCTTACTGTATTCACTGCCAAGAATAAAGTGTGCTTTTAAAAGAAGTTGTAAAACCAAACTTTTTTCTCCTTTATGACCAGATACAGTGTGTTTTTTTCCCCCCTTATTTTGTTTCTGAAAATAGTTTGTCTTAATTTTTAAAAACCTTTTTTAAATCTTTTTTTATTTTAAACACTGCAGATTTCTCCTGTACCTAGGACTAATATAACAATCCTTGCTTACAGGGAAATTCTAACCTCCTGAGATACCACTTTGCAGTGTAGTTCTTGCAGCTACATGATCACCGGGACATTAGAAGGAAGAGTCCTGGCTGCTTCCTGAACCCTATACATAGCCCTTAGAGAATCATGTATGCCGCAATCTGGAAGGCAGAGACTGAGAGAAGGCAGATATTTGTTACAGAGTGTTTTTGTACTTCCCAGCAGAGTAATAAGGAAACCTTCTGGACATTCTTATCATTCAGCAGTCTGCATGCAGGTAAAGATTCTACAAAAGTATTACTGAACTATTAGAGTCCACAGGTAGTTAGAATTCTATTTTTACCGCTATGGCTATGAAGGAAAGCAGTGGATTTGGAATGCTTCATCAAAAAAATTACTACTGTAAAAGATAGCATAAAAAAAATAATCCGTACAGAACTGACACCTTGAACCTTTACTGTGTTAACCTTCACTTTAATCAGTCTCTTACCATTCAGTTGCGCCGCTTTGTTCCCAATCTTCACGTATTCTACGTAATTGTTGCGCATTAGTTTTCCAGAAACATCTCTCCAGCCTTTCCAGGCAAACAGCAGCTCATCATAGTCTCTTGATTTGGCCATTAGTTCAGTGAGGTCTTAAAACATACATAAGGATGTTAGGGGATAATATTTATTACATTTCATAGCAATATTTGCTTTGCTATGTATCCTTTTAGTTAGAAAACATCAGCTTTACTTCTTTTACAGTACTGGAAACTTTTACAGACATTATACCCATAGCTTATTACTTAAAAGGGGTATTCCGGGCAAAAACATCTTATCCCCTAAGGATGGGGGATAAGATGTCTGATCGCGGGGGGCCCGCTGCT
>NC_079200.1:43071662-43095893 GCF_029499605.1 Hyla sarda
ACGCGTTGCCAATAAAGAAGTTTATCTCCATCCCTGGGTACCAGCGCCTTCTTGAGAGGAATTTATCCACGTATTTATTCTCATTGCTATTTACCGGACTGACGGACGTCACACCGGGTTGTTCCTCGTGGCAGCGGTTTCCCTTGATTTCTACGCTACTATAGGTGTTGTGCTCTAAGCGCAACACCTAGGGGTAAGAACCCATCTTTACGTTACACCTTTATCATTATCAAACGGTCCTCACTAGGGGCGCACCTCTTGTTGTTTTTTCTCGTTTTCATATTAATGAAAAGGAGAAGTTATTATGGGAGACTTAAATCTTCCGGATATAAAACTGGAAAACCAATAGCTAGTTCTGCCAGGAGTACAGATATTCAAAATTCCCTACTGGGATTATCTCTACAAGTGGTTGAGCAGCCAAACCGGAGGGAGGCCATTTTGGACTTGGTATTTCACAAATGGGGATTTGGTACATGATGTTATTGTAGGCGAAAGCTTGGGATCTAGTGATCACCAGTCAGTGTGGTTTAATATAAGGACAGTGAAGGAGTCACACCACAAAAAAAAAAAAAAAAAAGTTTTAGAAAAAAAAAAATAAAAAAAAATAAAAGACTATTCAAAAATGAGATTAGTCATAAATGAGTCCCCATCAAACTGGAACGGATTACATGGAGTCCAGGAGAAATGGGACTACTTAAAAGACTCATTATTGGAGGCAACAGAAAATTGCATTAGACTTGTCAGTAAAAGCAAGAAAAGGAAGAGACCACTGTGGTACTCAGCAGAAGTGGCTAAAATCATAAACAAAAAGCTAGCATTTAGTAATTATAAAACAACTCAGAGCAATGAAGATAGGGAAATCTACAATATTAGGCAGAAAGAGGCCAAGCAAGTTATAAGATCTTCTAAAGCACAGGCAGAAGAGAAACTAGTTCAGTCTGTGAAAAAAAGGGGATAAGACATTCATCAGATCTATAAATGAAAAAAAAAGGAAATTAAAACAAGGAATAACTAAATTTAAAACAAAGAAAGGAAGGTATGTAGAAGAGAATAAAGGACTAGCTGATTGCCTTAGTGAATACTTCAGTTTTTACAGAAGAAAAAAGGAAAAGGACCTCCATTAGAGAGGAAGACTAATGAATCGTTTGATGCATGTGTCTTTACAGAGGAAGAGGTTCTACTTTTGCTGTCTAAAGTGAAGACAAATAAGTCACAGGGGCCTGATGGGATACACCCAAAATTATTAAAAGAGCTTAGCAGTGAACTAGCAAAACCGTTAACAGATTTATTTAACCAATCACTGGTAACAGGAGTAGTCCCGGAAGATTGGAAGTTAGCAAATGTTGCCCATTCACAAGAAAGGTAGTAGGGAGGAATCAAGCAACTATAGGCCAGTAAGTCTGATAGTGGGGAAATTAATGGAAACCCTACTAAAGGATAGGCTTGTGGAACATCTAAAATCACATGGATTGCAAGATGAAAAAACTACATGGGTTTACTTAAGGGAGATGATGTCAAACAAATCTTATTGATTTTTTTTTTACTGGGTGACTAAAATAATAGATGGCGGAGGGGCAGTAGACATCGCATATCTAGATTTTATTAAGGCTTTTGACACAAGACTTATCAATAAACTACAGTCCTTGAGCTTGGACTCCCAGATTGTTGAGTGGATTAGGCAGTGGCTGAGTGACAGACAACAGAGGGTTGTAATCAATGGAGAATATTCAGAGCACAGTCTTGTCACCAGTGGGGACCTCAGGGATCTGTATTGGGACCAATATTGTTTAATATCTTCATTAGCGATATTACAGAAGGTCTCAATGGTAAGGTATTGGTCTTTTTGCTGATGACACAAAGATATGTAACAGGGTTGTTCCTGAAGGGATACGCCAAATGGAAAAGGATTTAGGCAAACTTGAAGAATGGTCTGAACTCTGGCAACTGAAATTTAATGTGGATAAGTGCAAGATAATGCACCTGGGGCGTAAAAACCCTCGGGCAGAATATAGAATATTTGACACACAGTCCTGACCTCCGTATCTGAGGAAAAAGGGATTTAGGAGTAATTATTTCAGAAGACTTAAAAAAGGTAGGAAGACAATGTAATAGAGCAGCAGGAAACGCTAGCAGAATGCTTGGATGTATAGGGAGAGGTATAAGCAGTTGAAAGAGAAGTACTCATGCTGCAGTACAGAACACTGGTGAGACCTCACTTGGAGTATTGTGCGCAGTACTGGAGGCCGTATCTCCAGAAGGACATTGAACTCTCTCTAGAGCATCTAAGAAGAGCTACTAAACTAGTACAGGGATTGCAGGATAAAACTTACCAGGAAAGATTAAAAGGACCTTAACATGTAGAGCTTGGAAGAAAGAAGAGAGAGGGGATGTGATAGAGACTTTTAAATACATAAAGGGAATCAAATGGTAAAGGTGGAGAGGAGGAGAGGAGATAAGGAGATTTAAAAGAAAAAAAAAAACTACCACAAGAGGACAGTTTTAAATTAGAGGGGCAAAAGGTTTCTGCAGTAACATCAGAAGTATTACTTTACTGAGAGAGTAGTGGATGCATGGAATAGCCTTCCTGCAGAAGTGGTCGCTGCAAATACAGTGAAGGAGTTTAACCATGCATGGGATAGGCATAAGGCTATCCTCCATATAAGATAGGGCCAGGTACTATTGATAGGGTTCAGATTATTGGGCAGGCTAGATGGGTCAAATGGTTACTATCTGCTGACACATTCTATGTTTCTATAACCTGGAGGCAGACAGGTGTTGACCATCTCCTCCTTCATGATCAGGATCCCCGATTGAAAGAGGTCCTGTCAGTCTAGTATTCACAGGCTCCCAAGCTGCGACTCCACTCAGTAAGACCATGTTCACATGGCATAATTTGTGCTGAATGTCCGCACAGGAAAACACATGCGTACATTCTGCCCATTTGAACAAACTGGCGGACGCTAGCAACACTAAGGCTAGATTTCCACTTGTTTTTTTCTGGCAGTTTTTCGAAAACTGCCACCGCAGTTTGAGCCAAAGTCAGAGGAGAAGTGCAAGTCCTTCCTTTATATGTCCTATTCCTTTTGAATACACTTCTGGCTTTGGCTCAAAAACTACAGTAGCAGTTTTCCAAAAACTACCCGAAAAAAAAGCAAGTGGAAATCTAGCCTCCGAAATGTGCAGTCTCAGACAGCAATGCATTTTCGAATGAAATCCGCAAAAAAATAAAAAGTACAATCTATTCCTTTTTGTGGAAGTCGGAATCTGGATTTCTGCGGAAGAAACATGCTGCGGAAATTCTACAGTTTGAACAATGCAGCAGAATCCCATTGAAATCAACAGGACTCTGCTGCAGCGGATTGTCAATGTGGAATTCTGCACAGACCTTCCGCTGTGTGAATATACCCCAAGACTCTGCTGATAGGGAGGAAGAGTTTTGTTTCATCATTTAACCTGTGCAGTAAGCTTAGTTCTGTGCTGTATTTATACACTTGGCTTGGCCATGTTACTTACCTATGGGCTGTGATACAAAGAAGGTGATTTGGAATAAATTAGTATAGGAGCACTGACCCCTAAAGTGTTAAAAAGATTTTCCATGAAATCTCTGAAAAGGCCATCCAAAATTTCACTAGGAGGTTGGTCTTCTTAAAGAAAATAGTTACTATGCATATTATATTGTACATTAAAAACCAGTCAGACCAAATCTGGTTTGGATAAGGTGTTAGAATTTGCCTATTATCTGGTATTTTTTGTCAGTCTTTTTAATTTTATAGTACAATGAAAACATTTCAATTAAATGAGCTTCTCTCACCATAATTTTGTTGTTGTATTCTGTGATGTTTGTGTTATAGGCCCATGATGCCTCGGTGTATTCATTCCACACCACCTCTGCTGTACTGTTGTAGGTGCCCAAGAAATCCTCTGCTTGCCTCTCATTAGCATTTTTGTCTGAAAAAAGAATAGAGAATTCAGAGGCTATGTATACAGTAGCTCCAGTTAATGTGTCAAAATGGGACACACTGCCAAAGAAATAGTATTGATGATTAGAGGTGACCTGTCAACTTTTTTGACCTGTTAAGAAAAAAAATTCCATCTTTGAACTCTGTTGTGATGTTCTTCTGCCATTTCACCTAGAAATTTAAGAATATTTGCCTGTTAACAATAGGGTGTGTGGGGGAGATTTATCAAAAACTGTGCAGAGGAAGAGGGTGTTTCATTTTTCACAGGTCTCTAAAAATGAAAGAAGCAATCTGGTTGCCATTTGGTACACACCGACAGGCTCAAGGACTGGCCCACCTTCTCTTCCACAAAATTGTGCAGGGCTGGTACTGCCTTCTTTGCAAAGAAGAGATGGCTTTGGAACTCTCCACCTTGGCTCAGAAAACGCCATCAGTTCTCTGAAAGGTCCAGAGTCCACCACTTGAAAAGGGAGGGACTGCAGAACCAGCAACTTAGACAGGAGCACATTCAGCTTCTGCGCCGTTGGATGAGTGGGTACTTACTGTTGTCTCATGGCTTCGCCGATGGATTGCTGGCGGAATGAGTGACTAAATGTAGGAGGAGTAGGAGCATCTGGAGCGACAGAAGGAAGGTATGACACACAGCTCCCTTCGGCTGAGGTGGTGGAGCCTCGGCTGGCTGAAAGAGGGAGGGATGTGGCACTGGGTGATACAGCAGGCTGGACCACCACATCGGACACACGGTTGTCCCAGGCCACTTTATGGTGGTGAACACCAAAGTCCTAGTATAATACAGCACAAACTCCCCTGTGTCCTGGTGACACCCATAGGAGAGTGCAACAAAATCCTGCCAAGGACAGGGAAACTCCACATATGACTCCATTTTTTTCTGTGTACACTATATAACACCTTAAGTATAAATCTACCTCTTAAGTATAAGCTCTACCTCTTGAAAAAGGGAAACCGAAACAATCGTAGGGGTCAGTGGCAGAGCTCGTTATGCCACATGGGTAAGGTCATACATAGATCCCATTGATACTTCTCATATGCTATCCATGTTAACATATCATATGCTATCCAGTTCATCTCACTGTGCACTCTGTGGCTTGGTGGCGTATAGGCCTCAGGTAATATCACGATGCACATTAATACTCTGTGGGTTAGCCTTATAGGAGCTATACATATAAATACAATGGTAAATTGTATACTCCATGGGTGCTATGTATAGTACCGTATTTTTCGCCCTATAGGACGCTACGGCATATAAGACGCACCCAATTTTAAATGAGGAAAATCTAGAATACAATGTAAAGTATAGGTCACAGTGATCTTCAACCAGCGGACCTCCAGATGTTGCAAAACTACAACTCCCAGAATGCCCGGACAGCTGTTGGCTGAAGACCACTGGTATAGGAGGTAATACACACGTGTCCCCGCCGCTCCGAAACAGTCACCGCTGCCCTGGATGGCGCCCTCCATGGCTGTCGCCGAGTCCCAATCGCTCCGGAACGTCTCTGCTGCCCGGTATCCTCGCTCTCTGTCGCCGCCATCACGTCGCTATGCACGCCGCTCCTATTGGATGACGGGGCGGCATGCCTGACTACGACGACGGAGAGCGCCGGCCATACAGGGGATCCCGGCAAGGAGCAGAAACCGAGGAGGCAGGTAAGGTCCCTCCCGGTGAAGCTGGGTTAGTGTCACTTTCCCTTCAGACGCGGCGGTCCGCTTTCATCGCCGCGTCTGAAGGGTTAATACAGGGCATCACCGCGATCGGTGATGTCCTGTATTAGCCGCGGGTCCCGGCCGTTGATGGCAGCAGGGACTGCCTCGATAGGTGTGTATTTGCCGTATAAGATGCACAAACTTTTTGGGGAAGAAAAAGTGCGTCTTATACAGCGAAAAATACGGTACTTGGACAGCTTGATCTTTAAATATGTAAATTACCTGCTCTGCACCAATTTTCTTTGCATTAGATCTCCATTGCATTACTTTATCCTTGCACATGTATGTTTTTTATGTAAAACATTTCTTTATACTTAAAGCGTACACAGAAAAAAATTGAGTTATTACACTTTATGGTGGTGCAGCATATGTTGACACAGGGCTGTGGTGCCAACATTGGGACCCTGGCCACGCTTCACCTTCTGCCGTTACATCTTGCATGTGGCTGTGTTAACCTCCTCCGGATGAGTAGCTGATTTTCCCACCAACAGTCCGCACTAATAGACTGCTACTGCTGCCGTCTCCAGGAACCCCTGTTCTACTACCTCCAGGGGAAGGTAGACTGCCACGAAGCAGGTGGTCTCACCCAGGCACGTTTGGCTCCAGAATTTCCACTTCTGCCACGATGCTGACAGCCAACCATGCTACCACCTTGCTGGCTCAGCTGCTGCCTCACGGGCAACCTGCAACCCTCTACTCTTGATGATGAAGCCCCTTCTGCACCTGGCCCCCAATTGCGATCGGCATCATCATCAAGTGTCTGCAAGTCACTGATGTCCTCCTCAGATTCCACAACAGTGTCGGCTTCAGGACCCTGAACGATTTCAACACCACCTCTCACGTCACTATCCTCATCACTACTTGCCTGCCTAGAGGAGGAAGTGGCGGATGTCTCCTCCACTTCTTGGCTGGGCAGTAGCTGCTGACTGTGCTCTATTAGATCGTCCTCCCTGACTAGTGGAGCTGAACCCACAGCATAAGATACTTTAGGGGAGGGAACAGCATAGGACAGAAGCAATGGGAGGACAGGGACTGCTCCCGAACTGAGGGTTGTGTGAGGAACCCACCGACGGTTGACTGGGGTTATCATACGTCACTTGTGAGGAAGTGGATGACTGTTAATCGATGACGGCAGATGGGTTGCTGATAGAGACACGACCGCTAGCTGATACCGGGAGATCAGGCCTCTCGCTGCAACTCCTGCTGCCACTCGCCCCTAGTCTGCTGTGACCTCTGCCTGATGAATTTAGGCCTCTGCCACTCCTTTGTGCTCATCCTGGCACTTCTCTGTCTGATATACTTAGGGGGAGATTTATCAAAACATGTGCAAAGGAGAAGTTGCCCATAGTAACCAGATTCCTCATTTCATATTTAACAAGGCCTCTACGAAATGAAATAAGCAATCTGATTGGTTGCTATGGGCAACTTCTCCTTTGCACAGGTTTTGATAAATCTCCCCCTAAGTATAAGTTGCCCATAGCAACCAGATTGCTTATTTCATTTTGTAGAGGCCTTGTTAAGCATGAAAGAAGAAAGCTGATTGGTTGCTATGGGCAACTTTTCCTCTGCACAGGTTTTGAAAAATCTCCCCCTTAGTGCGTATATGAGGGGAGTACAATATGCTTCACTATGCTTAAAACAGTATTTGTCTAGAACAGCAGCAGGTGTCCTTTCACAGTATCTAGGCCCTTTAGAGTTTAACAGGTACAAAATAGTACACCACTTAGATGTAGTTATGTGGTATGCACTTATGAGGGGAGGACAATGCGCTACAGTACGCTTAAAAAAGTATTGGAGTAAAACACAAGCCGGTGATTATGTTTGCCTGGCATTTCACAGTATCATGGCCCTTGACAGATTTACAGGTACAAAATATCTACATCTAGGTAGTGTACTATTTCACCAAGACACATAAGAGGGGCCTAGCCACAAGGGGAAGGGCCGCCACTAGTTTGTGAAATATACATATACACCAACAAAAAGAAAACTAGTGGTGAAAAATATGCATTTTATTTAACAAACCTAAGAATAACAGACGTTTAAAATATGAAAGAATAAAAACAAGGCACTACAAGAACTGCAGGTAAGTGGAGGAGGTACGGCAGGCATAAATACACGTAATACAGGGAAAAATATATGTAATCACAGTACAATATTATAAAATCAAGATATGTATAATAAATGCTAGACAGATAGCAATCACATAATTAATAGGAAGCTAACTGTGAAAAGAAGCCATAACATCCTGCCATGCATTGCCTACCTACCAGCTCCAACCCCAACGTACGTTTTGCTTGTGCTTCGTCGCGACGCCCCCTGACTAAGCACAAGCGAAACGTACGTTTGGGTTGGAGCTGGTAGGTAGGCAATGCTTGGCAGGAGGTTATGGCTTCTTTTCACCGTTAGCTTCCTATTCTGTGATTGCTATCTGTCTAACGGTGAAAAGAAGCCATAACATCCTGCCATGCATTGCCTACCTACCAGCTCCAACCCAAACGTACGTTTCGCTTGTGCTTAGTCAGGGGGCGTCGCGACGAAGCACAAGCAAAACGTACGTTGGGGTTGGAGCTGGTAGGTAGGCAATGCATGGCAGGATGTTATGGCTTCTTTTCACAGTTAGCTTCCTATTAATTATGTGATTGCTATCTGTCTAGCATTTATTATACATATCTTGATTTTATAATATTGTACTGTGATTACATATATTTTTCCCTGTATTACGTGTATTTATGCCTGCCGTACCTCCTCCACTTACCTGCAGTTCTTGTAGTGCCTTGTTTTTATTCTTTCATATTTTAAACGTCTGTTATTCTTAGGTTTGTTAAATAAAATACATATTTTTCACCACTAGTTTTCTAGATGTAGATATGTGGTATGCACTTATAAGGGCTGGAAAATGCACTACAGTACGCTGAAATGTTTTATTTTTGCACAACACCAGCAGTACACAACAGTGCTGCAGCACACAGTTGCTGTGTACTTAACCCAAAATTGCACTCTCTCAAAGACTATTAGGAATGGACTGCTGGGTATTATACAGTCTACAGACTAGTACAGTGGTCTTCAACCTGCGGACCTCCAGATGTTGCAAAACTACAACTCCCAGCATGCCCGGACAGCCGTTGGCTGTCCGGGCATGCTGGGAATTGTAGTTTTGCAACATCTGGATGTCCGCAGGTTGAGGACCACTGGACTAGTATTACCAGCAAACTATTTGTTGTGGAACAAAGACACAGAACTTCGCTAAAAATGTATTCCTCCCTCCTCTCCTAACTACAGCTGATCCTGCTTGTTCAAACGTATGAGGCAACACACAGCTCTCTGTCCCTCTGTGTAATACAATGCTGTATAAAGTGATCGGCAGGTTAATCGCTGCAGTAAAAATGTATTTCTGTGCAAAAACGCATTGCTCTCTGTCCACCAGAAGGCTGACGTGACTAGGAGGTGAAATGCTACTGGAAAAAGCTTGTCTGTGTAACACACAGCGCCGTGTCCTATCTCTCTGCAGTGAAAGGATGAAGTGACGAGACGGAATATGGCTGCCGATTATATAGGGCTGTGACATCACAGGGGTGACTGGCTGCTGATAGGGTCATCCCGCCTACCCTTGTTCCCGCCTTCCCAGGATTCCTTGCCCCATGTCCTCACATGTGGATCTGCCATTTAAGATGCCCTGGAGCGTGGACCGCACTAAATGACGTTTAATGAAGAGATTCATGTGCTAGAATAGTGGGGATAGTCGCATTCAGAGGGAATCAAATGTTTCCATGAAATTCGTAACGAATTTGGATTCGTCATATTCGATTCGCTCATCTCTAGAAAGAACTTTAAAACAAAAACATCATATAGGGGGAGATTTATCAAAACCTGTGCAGAGGAAAACTTGCCCAGTTGTCCATGGCAACCAATCAGATCGCTTCTTTCATTTTTCACAGGCCTTCATAAAAAATGAAAGCAGCAAGCTGATTGGTTGCTATGGGCAACTGGGCAAGTTTTCCTCTGCACAGGTTTTGATAAATCTTCCCAATAGTGAGCTGTATGCCTCTGGATGGCATGGTGTACGTGACCAGACTGTTCTGTCCGGCAAGTAATAAATTAATAAGAGTTATTAAGAACAAAGTGGTGAGAGCAGACTGTCAGATTTGATCTTACCAATATCACCAGGATATCCTTCAGGTACAGGGGGCGTCCATGCAAATTCTGGCCAGCCAAGGACTTCATTGTTTTTAGCGTTTTCTTCTTCCAGCCATTTAGTGACTGGTGCAAAGTATTCCAACAGGGGCCCCACATCCATTTTGTCTGATCCAGTCACGTCCTTCAGAATCTCCTGCCAACGCCTTGAAGAACCAGCTTTGAGAACATCCCTAGAAATGTAAGGGATCACCGTTAACCTTTTATAAGGATATTTTTTTTTAACAGTGATCTAGCCACACTTATTTTTGCCTGCATATTCTCCGATAATCTCACATTCAAAAGCATTTTATTTTAAAGGGGTACTCCGGTGAAAACCTTATTTCTTTTAAATCAACTGGTGGCAGAAAGTTAAACATATTTGTAAATTACTTCTATTAAAAAAATCTTAATCCTTCCTGTATTTACTAGCTGCTGAATACTACAGAGGAAATTCTTTTCTTTTTGGAATGCTCTCTGATGACCTCACGACTAGTGTTGCTCGCGAATATTCGCAATGCGAATATTATTCGCGAATATCGCATATTCGCGAATTTCGCGAATATATTCGTAATTACGAATATTCGTTTTTTTTTTTTTTTTTTTCTTCACAATACACATCACAGTGATCATCCCTCTCTGCTTCCAGCTTGTGTGGTGTAAAGAAGGCTGTAATACTACTGTGTGAGACTGGCGTGCGAAAATTCGCATATGCGAAAATTAGCATATGCTAATTTTCGTATATGCGAATTTTCACATATGCTAATTTTCGCATACTCGTATTTTCGTATATGCGAAAATAAAACGAGAATATAACGAATGTGCGAATATTCGCGAATATATGACGAATATTCGTCCATATATTCGCGAATTCGAATATGGCCTATGCCGCTCAACACTACTCACGACCACAGTTCTCTCTGCTGACGTTATAATAATAATAACGCTTTATTTATTGTTGTCCTTAGTGGGATTTGCAAGGCAGCAGTGCTAACCAATGAGCCAATTTGCTATGCATGGTTGCTAAAATGGACAGAGATGTCAGCAGAGAGCACTGTGTTTGTGATGTCATCAGTTTTCCAAAAAGAAAGGAATTTCCTCTGTAGCATTCAGCAGCTAATAAGTAATGGAAGGATTAAGATTTTTTAATAGAAGTAATTTACAAATATGTTTAACTTTCTGCCACCAGTTGATTTAAAAGAAAAAAGGTTTTCACCGGAGTACCCCTTTAACCCGATAACGACCATGGACGAGTATAGACGTCCAGGTTGGCGGGCGTTCCCGCACCTGGACGTCTATACTCGTCCATTATTCTCGTGGGTGCTGCCCAGTGCACCCACGAGATCGCGGCAGGGACTCGGCTGTATCACACAGCCGGGACCCTGCTGCACATTAAAAAGTGTAAAAATAAATAAAAATGTAATAAAAGTGTAAAAAAAAAAAATATATATATATATATATATTATATATTTATATATTAAAAATACATTAAATGAATCTAATAAAAAAAAAACGCATAATGTGTAGGATCGCATTGGCGGACATCCGCAGCATGTAATATGCTGCGGATGTCCGCCACGTGATCCTACACATTATGCAGCAGTCACGGTAATGAGCTCGCTGCTGCGGCTGGGTAGCTTTGTGCGTCCACTCATAGCGGCGGATTTTCCGCCAGCAGTCATGAGCGGACACACTGAGCTACCCAGCCGCAGCAGTAATGGATATATTCGCCATGAGCGGGTGCTTATTCCCACAACATGGCGGATATATCCATCAGGAGCCTTAACTGTCACAGACAGACGCCTTATACTGCCAGCCGACCAAGGACTAGTCAGAGAGGTCCCTGGTCCAGCCAGTAACTTGTAGGGATGCGGTATATAAATGGGGTCACTTGTGGGGGTGGGGGTACTGTTCTGCCCTGAAAGCCAAATGGCGCTCCTCTCCTTCTGAGTCCTACCACGCGGCCAAGGAACCATATATGGCCAAAGCGGGGGTATTTCCAAACATGGGACAAGCAGCTAAATAAAATATAGGGTGCATTTCTTTCAATATCAGAAGTGATGTACAAAAAATATGCCCCCCAAATGATGCATGTGAAAAATTGCAATTTTCGAATTTTTAACACTGACTTTGTAATAATTCCTGCCAAAAAACTATGGTGTTAAAATACTCACTGTACCCCCTAGCGAATACCTTGAGGGGTCTAGTTTTTAAAATGGGGTCATTTGGGGGGGGGGGGGGGGTGTTCCTATGTTCTACTACCTTTTAATTTCTGCAAACCTTGCATAGCACATAAAAAAAAAGATGTACTTTTCAAATTTTCTAAATTTTCAAAATTTCAAGTTAAATTGTTAGGCTTCTAACTAATTTAAAATGTTAATTAAAAACTAAAAAATGACGTCAAAATAAAGTAGACATCTGAAAGTATAAGTTTCATAAACTATTTGGTCAGTATGTATATGCAATATGCAACCAATTAGTGTTAAAATAGCAAAAAATCTTAATTTTTTGTAAAAATTTCATGATTTTTTGCATTGTAAAAAAAAAACTACAAATGATATCGGCTACTTTTACTATGTACATGAAGGACAACTTGTGACAAAAAAACAATGTCAGAATTATCGTGATTGACAAAACGTTACCAGAGTTATTCTCTAATAAAGACAGACATCCCCGATTTGAAAAAACAGGCCTGGTCTTTCAGGGGTGTACAGGTTTATTTGCATTGGTCCTTAAGGGGTTAAAGCCAGATTGAACAGCCTGTACAAAAGGCACATGTCCATGTGCATTATATTGACAGCCCACTGATTTTAGTGGGGACTCCGTATCCTGCATTTTTACTGTGGTGGTATTATAGGGAGACCAACTCTCCAGCTAGTCAATTAGGGTCCCTACAGTAGGACAGCCTGTTGTCTGAAGGACATCTAACAAAAAAGTGGAATGTCTATAAAAATTAGACATAGAAGTCATTACATAGGAATCAATTCATACTCACTCAAGTAATTTGCCTGCTTGAAGAGACTGATAAATATCGCATTTATGGAGAGGGCCAGTTTGGCTGGCTTTTTCACAAAGTGCCTTGTGAAACTGGAATTGCAGCACAAAACTTACAAAGTATCTGAAACAAAGAAGAAATTGTTAAGCTTAACTTTCCTGTACACAAGCTATTGTACTGAGGTACTCTGAGACCAACATGATTTCTTATTTATAGGGACTTGTACCAAAACTTAAGGACTTCTATATAAAAAATAAAAAAAATAAAAATACACAAAGCTGGTTGTGTCCGTATTACAATGCATCCTCGTTCTTGGCAATGGAGCAAAGCTGCAATAGCAGACGACCCTTGGGTGTGGGGTTATCCATGATAAAAAATTAAGTTAAGATGCCAGACTAAAATAAAGCAATAAAATATATATTACCTGATATAGGGGGTGTTGCCAGGAATATGATATTTTGCTCCAGGGTCAAATTGGTTCTCATCACGGGGCACGGGCGGACAGATTCCTTGATATTTTGTTCTAAATCACCAACATAAAACATTAGATCATTGTCACAAACTGAACTAAAATGTTCAACCTTTTGCTTGTTTTATTACCATATATGCCGGCGTATAAGACGACTGGGCGTATAAGACGACCCCCAACTTTTACAGTTAAAATATAGAGTTTGGGATATACTTGCCGTATAAGACTACCCCTCCTACCGCTATGTACAGTACCTTATAGTTCCCCCACATTAGGTCGGCAGCTCCCCCACATTAGGTCGGCAGCATGTTCCCCCACATAAGGTCGGCAGCATGTTCCCCCACATAAGGTCGGCAGCTCTCCCTCTCCCCCCCCCCCCCCCCACAATAGTAGGCAGCTCCCCCCACAGACATACAACTTCCAGCCATACAGTGTTCCGATCACCGCTCCTCCGGCCCGGGGTCACAATCTACTGCTATGGCCTATGGACCATAGCAGCAGTCCCGGGACCAGAGGAGCGGTGATCGGAACACTGTAGATGACGCGCCGCCGGTCACTCACCAGGCCCCGGCCGCGCTCGTCCTCCTCCGGTCCTCCTGCGCCTCTATGGTTATACGCACGGGACGTCACTGACGTCCCGTGCGTCCAACCATAGAGCGGTGGAGAAGCGCAGAAGGACCGGAGGAAGACCGCAGGAGGACCGGAGGAGGACGCGCGGCGGGCGGGGAATGGTAAGTGACCTGCGGACATCCTTATGTCCCAAAAAGATTTTTCGGGACACGGGGATATCCGGCATAGGAATACTTACGATTATCGTGCAGGCTCCTGTGTGCGTCTGCAGGCAGGGGCCGGCCAGAGCATCTACAAACTAATTCATGAATACTAAAAACCAGGGTGCCTCCAGCTGTTGTGAAACTACAACTACCAGCATGCCCGGACAGCCTTTACCGGTCCGGGCATGCTGGGAGTTGTAGTTTCACAACAGCTGGAGGCACCCTGGTTTTTAAGTATACAGTTATTAGATGCTCTGGCCGGCCCCCGCCTGCAGCCGCACACAGGAGCCGGCACGATAATCGTAAGTATTTCTATGCCGGACCCCAATACCCGGCGTATAAGACGACCCCCGACTTTTCAGAAGAAAATTCGGGGTTAAAAAGTAGTCATATGCCGGGATATACGGTACTATAGAACAGTACATTAATACACAAATTATTATTATGGGGACCGAGTCTCACAGCAGCATCAGCTTGTCCAACGGTCATGGACACAAGATGGCTGATTGACTAGGCTGAAGGAGGAACAGAGTTTTATTAATCATGTGCCCTCAGCTGTTGCAAAATTACAACTTCAAGCATGCCTGGGCAGCCAAAGGATGTCTAGGCATGCTGGGAATTGTAGTTTTGCAACAGTTCGAGGCACATTATTGATAAAACTGTGTTACAGCAGTGTTGCTGCAGGCTGTGTTCCTCTTGCAGCCTTGTCAACACAGCTGAAGACAACACTGCTGTTAAAAAAGTTATCCAAACACTGTACCTCCAACTATTCCAAAACTACAAGTCCCAGCATTACAGGACTACGAAAGGACGACACACGTGAATGATTTAGGAAGATTTAAGTTATACACTTCCACCATAGACAATATTGTGAGAGTACAAGCAATCACAGAGCAAGGCTGCCAGGCTCGCCCAGTGAGTCAGCAGAGTGAGGAAGAAAGCACAGTCATGCACAGTGCAGGCAAGAGAAGGTCATACCCTCTCTACAAGAATGAATGAAATGGACAGTGAGTAGATTTCATGTGCTATTTTTTGGAATATGGGTGACATTGACATCACATACATTGTTCACATAACACTGCAACCAGTCACTATCATCAGTGGTCTCTGCTTGCTTGTATAGGATGCGGTGCTGAGGCCAGTTTCAGCAAATCATTGCTGCAGGCCCTTTAGCAGCACCGTGGTGGATATCTGTTTGTGGGTAATAGACCATTTTCTAAAAATCCCAAACAATCCTTTAAGCGCACAGTATTTATTATAAATGCCAGCAGATGGATCTACACGGACATTTCCGAAACAAATGTAGCTGGTAAGCAGGAGTCTAATAGATAAAAGCTCCTGGACAGGGCCATTTGAAGGAATTTGGGGGCACCAAGCAAAATAGACATGGAGGGCCCAACTCAAAACCACTCCACACCTTACACCCGCAAAGCCTACAGGAACCACATCATAGCCACACAGTTTAAGTTCACCCACACTTTAAATAAAAAAATTAAAAAGGGAGGTTTACAGTGCAAATACTACTGTTGCAGTATTCTCCGCTTCTCCTCACCTCCCCCCTCCATGTGTTCTTCTCACTCCTTCCCCCCCCCCCTAGGTTCTTCTTACCGTCCATGTTCTTCTTACTCCTCCCCTTTCCTATGTTCTTCTTACTACTCCCTATGTTCTTCTTACTACTACTACCCCCCCCCCTCCCCCTATGTTTCTTACTCCTCCCCACCCTTCCTGTGTCCTTCTTACTACTACTGTCCTCACTCCCCACTACCCCTCGGTGTCCTTATTCCGCTCCCCCATGTCCTTACTCCCCCCCCCTCCCTGTGCCCTTCTTACCCCCCCCCTCCCCGTGTCCTTCTTACTACACCCCCCCTCCCCCCCCCCCCAATGTTTTTATTTTCCCTCCCTACCTTACCTATGTTCTCAGTTACCTCCTCCGGCTCCTTCCCTCATCCCTGTAGCGTGGCAGAGCTCCTCTACCTCCTGGCTGTCACCGGTTGAGAGGAAGTAAGCACTCCGTGTACACTTTCTGTCAGTCCGACAAGGAACAGGAAACTGAATCTCCTGTTCCTGTACCACCTGGTACCCGGCCGGACTGACAGCCAGGAGGAAGAGGAGTTCGGTCATGCTACAGGGAAGGGGAGGAACTTTGGAGGTGACCAGGAGTGCTGCAGCCGCCTGAGGCTCTCTATAGAGCGCTCAGGCGGCTGCAGCCTTATAGGAAGCACAACAAGCACCGGCTCTGCTTTGTTCCCAGGGCCAGCTTGGGGCCCCAAGCAATTGCTTGGATTGCCTGTCCTTTAGCGACGGGCCCGCTCCTGGATACTGCAGAGCAGTGGATGCAACCCTGCCCAGGGCATGGAAAATACCACTACAACTAAACACTTTTCCATGCATTCTATTTACCTTGCAGATAATTTCTCTAAACTTACCTCAGATTCCACCAATCATAATTGTATCTATTTGGAGGAGTGCGTCCACTGAATACATTCCATCTCCACTGGTCGATCAGGTAGCCAAATGGCAGGAAAGCAATCTTTTCTAGCGCCATCTTAAGGAGGTAATTGATATCACTCTCTGCAATAGACAGCATTTCAAGAGACAAGATAAATAACACTGGTTTCTTAAGATGGAATTAGTCACCTCCTACCATTTCTTTTAAATGGAGAACACTCTATAAGGCTTTTATATGCCTTTCTGCCAGAATGAAAAGTAGCCCTCTTTTATAGTAGCTTCCCCTGGGTATCTAGTCTCATTAGGACAATCTCATATGGCTGGTGATTAGTGTTTGGCGCGAATATTTTTTGCGAATATTCGCATATGAATTTTTGCGCATATTGAGCCCTCCCTTTTGGCTCTTTTATCACGCGATATTGTGCATGCAAATTTTATGGTGAATGCGCATGCGAATTTTATGGCGCATAGTAAAAAAGGCCATGAATATTGCGAATATTCATCCATATATTCGCGAAATATCACAAATTCGAATATGGCCTATGCCACTCAACACAAGTGACGATACTCATTCACCACGGGCTTTCTAAAGGAAACGATTTAGCTTACATCCCTCCATGATTTAGGCAAATAAACATTGTAGCTTAGTTACAAACCATCATCCTCATCAACTTTTTCCAACAGTCCAATTTTCTGTAAGTGGCCTGGGGTGGACACAGAAAGGGAAAGCACATCTCCTATGGCCTCATGGAATCCGGGATTTGCTCCTCTGCGCAATGAGACTGGAAGGTCTTTATATTGCAAGTAATACTCCACGTGGCCCATTTCATGGTGGACAGTAAACAACTGCTCCATAGTAACGGTGGTACACTGCTTTATCCTATAGAGAACAAAACATAAACATTAAAGAAAACATTAGTGGTTACTTTAGTTGACCATCACTTTAATGTAACTTTTTTCACTCTTCTCCCTATATACACACACTATAGAAATCATTCTCTCCCCGAGTACCCCTTATATTTATATGACAATTTCCCATAGCAGTAAGACAAGTAGCGCACTGCCATTGCCATTATCCTATAAATAAAATAGAGTGCGGTGATAATGCAGGCACACTACTGCTCCATTCACAAGGACACCCAAAAACCACGTTCGCTTGCTCAGTAATGGTCCAGGTGGTTAGATCATACATTCATTACCTATATGGGAGAGTCAGTCAGCGGGACAAGACCTTGAGATTACAGTATCCAGAATGTGCTTGTTGGGAAGCTTCTAGTTTCAGACTTCTTATGCGAGTGTGCTACATGCTATATGTGAGTGTGCTACATGCTATATGTGAGCCCGGTGAATTCAGAAAACTGAGGTCTCACTAGCTCATGTTCTATCAGAGTTTCATTACTGTATGGATTTTCCCTTTGGGAGGAGAAGATCAAACAGGGGCATTGTAGTGTGCTACGGGGGTGCGATGTGAGGTGTATGGGGCAGATGCAGTTAACCCCTAAATGTTTGTGACGCCAGGGCGTGGTTTTACCGAGAACCACCCGAACGGTAGCGCCGCTAATTGTAGTTAGGCAGGGCAAATAAGAGTCCAAGACCAGGTCAGGGTTAACAGTAGCTTTACTGAGATAGACAGCTGGTACAGTCTTTACAGTTAGGCCAGGATACCAGAGAGGTGACCAGTAACAGAGGGGACCTTGCAGTTTGCTGGGACTTGCAGTGACTGACAGACTTTAAGACGGCCACGCTGACTATAATAGACTTGACTGAAGATAATGACAGCAAACAGATGACTACTTCCTGACTTGTGGCTGTAATTTAGGCTTGAGGCCTCCAGATGTGCTGGACACTGTCTCAGATGTCTGGACTTGACCTCAGCAGAAAGTGAATCACAAGAGAGATTGTAGTACCTCCCCCTCTTGTAAAAAGGGGGCCAAGTAAGGAGCCCATAGGCTAGCTGCGGGTCATCTGGTCACCTGGTGCTCTCTGGGTAACAAAACACGTGACCATATCAAAAAGGTCCTTTACACACAATATACAATTAATTGCATTATGGGGGTACACTGTAGGTGAGCCCTGGGGACATGCAGGGACTCAAGCTGATAGGACTGTGAAATGCATATCCCGTACTGGGACATCCCAGCATCATTCAGAGTTAGAAACTGATGCTATGGAGGGTGCGATTTCATCTTTAACCTGCAGATTCAGCAACAGAATCTCTCGTCTCACTTTCAAAGAAAAAAAAAAAAAAAGAAGAAGAAGAAAACCAACACTTCTCACTCTGTGGGGCACCGCTCACTGTGTGCTGTTGAGAGTCCATGCTGTGTGCCAATGCCAGAGACTGCACTGATAAGGCCACCCCTGTATTATCAATGTAGACTCTGTCCTTCGAATGGGTAAAGGACCTATGGTTATAGGACCATGAGCTAACAGGCGTTTTAACCAACTCCGTGCAGCCGAGAGTGGAGGAGACTTACTGCTGACAGGGAATAGTTTGTTGCTAGTGTTTGTTTATCACTAGGGGAGAAGTATTTATTGCTGCATTCAGAGGTTGGTTGGACAGCAGTAAAATATTTATTGCTGATCTGAGGTATTTGTTTTGCTTTGCTGGAAAGCTATTTATTGTTGAGTTTTGGTATTTCTTTGGTGATGGTGGAGAGGTGAATTATGCTGCACTGTTATTTGCATATACTGTATTTCCTCCAAACACTGTGCTCAGAGAGCAGATCCAGTGATAATGAAGGAAAAACAAACAAGTGTGGTGACACAGGGGTGCAAGGAATTCCTAATCGCTTTGTGACGCCAGGGCACAGTTAGCCTATACACGGTCCGAGGTGGAGGCAGCTTTTCCTGGGCCAGACAGGAAAGTAAAAGTAAAGAATCACACCGACATTGGCTTACTGATAACTGCCTTTCACTGAGCAGGGTGCAGATGGTAGCACACACACACACAGTATGAAGCAGGGCGGAAGGGATGCAGTGTAACACGTTGGGAGCCCGGTTACCTTGCTGGGACTTGTGGTGCTTTTCACCCACTTGATTACTAATACAGACTTGAGATCAGAGACTGACTATTCTCTAGGCCATCTAGGGTTTTGACAAGGTCCAACTTCTTTCTCCGCCAGGGCTTGACTTTCCTTTGTACAGGGGATCACTTCCATAATGGCTGGTAGACTTTAGAAGAGATATTTTCTTAGGCTTCCCTCAGTTCTCCACCTCCTTTCCACAGCGTAGCTCAGCCTAAACCAGCAACTAGCACTGAATAGATCTTAGCCTTAGAATGGAGCAACTCCTTCCCCACTACACTATATACCTGACAATTTAGGGGTTCCCATTGGGCAGGCAGGGTCACATGGCTTACAGTGCTCCTCTGCTCTAAAAAAAAAAAAAAAAAAAAAAAAGGTACAAAACACAACATTTTACATCGAACATAACGATTGATACTTTTGGATTAACACCAGGTGTGAAAAGTTCTTCTAATTCTTGCATATGACTGGTTAGTAGCCTTACTCCTTGAGCAGGCTGAAGTGTCCAAGACTTTCTGAATAGCCCTTGGCCATCAGAAGGGTGCGATCAACCTCCAAGCTGTCAGATTGTATGATCTGAGACTGACAGAACCATGTTCCTTGCATCACTAAATCCCTCGAGAGTAAGAGTCCAATAAATGCCCTGACTCATCATCATGAGCAGGGGAAACCAGGATCTTTTGGGCCAAAATGGCATTATTGTGATTATCTGATCCTGATTTTTTTCTTCAATACCTTGGGAATCATGGGCACAGAAGGGAACACGCATGCTAGACTGAATGTCCAATGAATGGTCATGGCATCAGCTGCTAGAGGGTTGTCCGTCGCATATAGGGAGCAGAATCTCTCGAGTTGTGTGTTGTCCCTTGTGGCCATCAGGTCCACCTGCGGCATGCCCCACATTTCTGTCAGCTGTTGGAAGATTAACAGGTCCAGTAACCATTCCCCTGGCAGTACTATATTTTGGGACAGACCGTCTGCTAGCACATTGTGTGTCCCCCTTATATGAACTGCTGATATCCTTGATACCCAGTTCTCTGCCCAAGACATGATCTTTTCTACTTTCCTGAGTAGGAGTTGAGATCTGGTTCCTCCCTGTTTGTTGATGTAATATACGGATGCTAGGTTGTCGGTCCTGACTAATACTGCTCTGTTCTTGAGACAGGGGGCAAAGTCACAGGGCTAGATAGATCGCCTCAATTCTCTGACATTGTATGACATCATCCTCTGCCTGCTTCCAAGTTCCTTGAACTGATCTTTGAAGCATATGGGCTACCCAACCAATGCCTGAAGCAACTGTTGTAAGTATGATCCAATCTGGCTCCTCTATTTGGGCACAGTCTTGTAGGCGTGTCTACCAGGTTAGGGCGCTTCGAACTGACGATGACAATGTCATCTTGGTGTATAAGCTGGAAAGAGATCGGTTCCACTGACCGAGAACTTTTATCAAATGCCAGAGGGCCCAAGGAACAGCCTCTATTGAGGACGACATTACATCAAAAACCTTCATGAGGGTCATTATGGAGACCTGGCGAAGTCTGCGTATATGCCTCACCACTGCTAACAGACAGTCCTTCCTCTCCTGCGATAAGAATAGAATCATATCTATGATGTAGCCAAGAAAGCATCCTCTGGTGGATGGAAACAGACACTTCTTTATTTACGATCCAGCATAGACTATCTAGAAGTTTGAGAGTTATGTGAATATGACTTTCCAATAACTCTCGACTCTGCTAATAGCAGCCAGTCGTCCAGGTACGGAATCGCTATGGGGGAGGAGCCATTTTTATTCAAGTCATTAAAATTCCAATTTTATCAAGCAGGTTTGTTTTTACGGTTTACCTCTTTATCGAATTTTAATCTCATTATAACTGCGTATATGCCTTTTATGGTGGTCATAAAGCAGTTTTATTCTAGATTGCTGTGTTTTTTACACTGCTGTATAATAAACAGTTACATGGGAGATCACACGGCTGTAGATCAGGTGCCAGGCGGTCCAATTTTTTATTTTAGGATACAAATTATCTTGGCGACTGGGGGCATTCCCAGCCAACTGGTGCTCCATTTTGATTACCCGGCTGGTCCCATGGCAATCAGAATAGATCCCTGGGTCAACCTTCTGTCCCTGTAGATCTAGAATCCATAACCTGTAATGTTATTCTCCATAAATACATCCAGACCCCTTTTAAATTCTTTTACCGAGCTAACCATGACCCACTCCTCAGGCAGAGAATTCCACAGTCTCCCTGCTCCTACCAGTAAAGAATCCCCATCTGTGCTGGTGTAGAAAACTTTTTCTTTCCTCTAAACGTAGAGGATGCCCCCTTGTTATACAGTCCTGGGAGAGATCTCTGTAAGGTCCCCAGATTAAAATTTTTATATAAATGTATGTAATGTATGTAATATATATATCTCTATATCTATATCTATATCTATATCTATATATTAATATTATATAATATTATATAATTATATATATATTTTATATATCACAAATACATTATACAATATAATACATATTATATATTTTTATTTATTTTAGTTATTAGGTCTCCCTAAGCCTTCTTTTTTCTAAACTAAATATCCCTAATTCTGATAATCTTTCTGGGTACTGTAGTGTCCCCCCCCCCCCCCCCCCCATTCCCCGTATTATTCTGGTTGCCCGTCTTTGAACCCTCTCCAGCTCCACTATATCTTTCTTGAACACTGGTGCCCAGTACTGTACACAGTATTCTATGTGTGGTCTGACTAGTGATTTGTACAGCAGTAGATTTCGTGGCATCTCTGCAGCTATGGATGTACCCCATGATTTTATTGGCCGCGGCAGCAGCTGACCGGCACTTGTCACTGCAGCTAAATTTACTTTTTACTAAGACTCCCAAGTCCTTTTCCACGTCAGTCGTCCCAAGTGTTCTCCCATTTAAGACATAATCCCATCCCAGATTATTCTTCCCCATGTGCATTACCTTACATTTATCAGTGTTTTAGCCTCATCTGCCACTTCTCAGCCCAAACCTCCAACCTATCCATATCCATTTGTAACAGTGCACTGTCCTCTATTGTGTTTGCAGATGCTACTAAACTCTGTGTAAAGCAGTAAAGATTGCTACTTTTCTATTCAACCCCTCTACAAGGTTATTAATATATTAAATAGAATAGGACCCAAGACTGACCCCTGTGGTCCCCACTAGTAACAGTCCCCCAACCAGAATAAGTACCATTAATAACCACCATCTGTTTCCTATCACTGAGCCAGTTACAATCCCCCAGCCCAATCCTTCTCATTTTATGCACAAACATTTTATAAGGCACTGTATCAAATGCCTTGGAAAAATCCAGATATAAAAAAAAAGACACCCAGCGATTGCCCATGGTCCAGTCTGGAGCTCACCTCCTCAAAATCAGTTTAGTTTGACAGGACCGATCCCTCATAAACCCATGCTGATATGGGGGTCAGCCCTGGGGGGGGGGGGGGGGGGGGGGACAGTCCCTGTTACTATAGAGTCCCTGAATATTAAAAATAGGGGTCTATTACATTACTTAATACCTTTAGAACACGGGGGTGAATGCCATCTGAACCTGGTGATTTGTATATTTTGTATGCGGCACTGTACTTCTTCCTGGGTTAGACGGGTGACCTGTGCTGGGGAGTTTACCTTATCTCGCTGTATTTCACTTGGCATTTCATTTTCCTCAGTGAATGCAGTGGAGAAGAATTTGTTTAATATATTTGCTTTTTCCTGATCTCCATTTAGAATTTTTTTTTTTTTTTTTTTTTTTTTAAGGGGCCAACTAATTTTTAAAATTTTTGATATTTATATAGTTAAAGAACATTTTGGGGTTAGTTTTACTCTCTTTGGCAACGCGGTCTATTTTTTGCGGCTTTAAAAAGCTATAGAGAAAAATGTAAACTTTTTTTTTTTTTTTTTAAAGGGGTATTCCATGATTTTTTCTTATTTGACTATGCTACAGGGGCTGTAAAGTTAGTATAGTTCATAATATAGTGTTTGTACCTGTGTGTGATGGTTTTCTCACAATTCTGCGATATTCACCCCAGTATTTATTTTTAACAGCATACAAAATGACTTGTCTCAGATTGTTCCCAGGTTGCAATGCAGCCGAGACCTGACTCACTAGTCAACTGATGACAGGGAGCCTGTCTGCTTCAATGGGTGGAGGGATCGCTTGGTGGGGGAGAGAGAGAGACAGAGACAGAGAAAGAGAGAGAGAGAGACAGAGAGAGAGACAGAGACAGAGACAGAGACAGAGAGACAGAGAGACAGAGAGAGACAGAGAGAGACAGAGAGAGAGAGAGAAAGACAGAGAGAGAGACAGAGAGAGACAGAGAGAGAGAGAGAAAGACAGAGAGAGAGAGAGAGAGACAGAGAGAGACAGAGACAGAGACAGAGACAGAGACAGAGAGAGAGAGAGAGAGAGAGAGAAAGACAGAGAGAGAGAGAGAGAGAAAGACAGAGAGAGAGAGAGAGAGAGAGAGAGAGAAAGACAGAGAGAGAGACAGAGAGAGAGAGACAGAGAGAGAGAGAGACAGAGAGAGAGAGAGACAGAGAGAGAGAGAGACAGAGAGAGAGAGAGACAGAGAGAGAGAGAGACAGAGAGAGAGAGACAGAGAGAGAGAGACAGAGACAGAGAGAGAGAGACAGAGAGAGAGAGA